>NC_037672.1:41538447-41584545 GCF_003255815.1 Theropithecus gelada
AAAAACCACAAAAACAAAAAAAAAAAAAAAAAAAAAAAAAAAAAAAAAAAAAGAAAAGAAAAGAAATTGAAGGTGACACACAAAAAAATGGAAAACATCCCATGCCCTACTGGACTGGAATAATATCACTAAAATGACCATATTGCCCAAAGCAATCTATAGATTCAATGCAATCCCTATCAAAATACCAATGCTGAAAATGGCGGATAGGAGGCAGGACTAACTTGCAACTCCCACTCAGATGGATGAAGCAGTGTGGAGACTCATATTGTGAACTGTCAGGCCTCTGAGCCCAAGCTAAGCCATCATATCCCCTGTGACCTGCACATATATATCCAGATGGCCTGAAGCAACTGAAGATTCACAAAAGAAGTGAAAATAGCCTTAACTGATGACATTCTACCATTGTGATTTGTTTCTGCCCCACTCTGAGACGATATATTCTGCCCCACCCTTAAGAAGGTACTTCATAATATTCTCCCCCGCCCTTAAGAATGTACTTTGTATGTCTATCCCAAAACTATAAGAACTAATGATAATCCCACCACCGTCTGCTGACTCCTTTTTCGGACTCAGCCCGCCTGCACCCAGGTGAAATAAATAGCCTTGTTGCTCACACAAAGCCTATTTGGTGGACTCTCTTCACACGGATGCGTGTGACATTTGGTGCCGAAGACCCAGGACAGGAGAACTCCTTTGGGAGACTGGTCCCCTGTCCTTGCCCTCACTCCATGAGGAGATCCTCCTATGACCTCAGGTCCTCAGACCAACCAGCCCAAGGAACATCTCACCAATTTCAAATCAGGTAAGTGGTCTTTTCACTCTTCTCCAGTCTCTCTCGCTACCCTTCAATCTCCCTGTCCTTCCAATTCCAGTTCTTTTTCTTCTCTAGCAGAGACAAAGGAGACACACTTTATCCGTGGACCCAAAACTCCGGGGCCGGTCACGGACTCGGGAAGACAGCCTTCCCTTGGTGTTTAATCACTGTGGGGACACCTGCCTGATTATTCACCCACATTACATTGGTGTCTGATCACTGCAGGGATGCCTGCCTTGGTCATTCACCCACATTCCCTTGGTGGCAAGTCAATTGCAGGGATGCCTGCTTTGGCTGCTCCCCACCTGCCTTCTCTGTGTCTCTACCTTTCTCTTTAAGTTTACCTCCTTCCCTATGGGCAACCTTCCACCCTCCATTCCCCCTTCTTGTTCCTTAGGCTGTGTTCTCAAGAACTTAAAACCTTATCAACTCACACCTGACCTAAAACTTAACTGCCTAATTTTCTTCTGCAATACTGCTTGGCCCCAATACAAACTTGACAGTAGTTCCAAGAGGCCAGAGAATGGCACTTTCGATTTGTCTATCCTACAAGATCTACATAGTTTTTGTCAAAAAATGGGCAACTGGTCTGAGGTACCTGATGTCCAGGTATTCTGCTACACATTGGTCCCTCCCTAGTCTCTGCTCCCAATGCGACTCACCCCAAATCTTCCTTCTTTCTCTCCTGTCTGTTCCTTCAGTCTCCACCCCAAGCTCTGAGTTCTTTGAATCCTTCTTTTCTACGGACTCATCTGACCTCTCCCTTTCTCCCTAGGCTGCTCCTTGCCAGGCTGAGCCAGGTCCCAATTCTTCCTCAGCCTCTGCTCCCCCACCTTATAATCTTTCTATCACCTCCCCTCCTCACACCCAGTCTGGCTTACAGTTTCATTCTGCGACTAGCCCTCCCCAACCTGCCCAACAATTTCCTCTTAAAGAGGTGACAGGAGCTAAAGGCATAGTCAAGGTTAATGCTCCTTTTTTCTTTATGTGACCTCTCCCAAATCAGTTAGCATTTAGGCTCTTTTTAATTAAATATAAAAACCCAGCCCAGTTCATGGCACATTTGGCAACAACCCTTAGATGCTTTACCGCCCTGGACCCAGAGGGGCCAGAAGGCCACCTTAATATGCATTTTATCACACAGTCAGCACCTGACATTAGAAAAAAGCTTCAAAAATTGGAATCCAGTCCTCAAACCCCACAACAGGAATTAATCAACCTCGCCTTCAAGGTGTACAATAGAGAGGAGGTAGCCAGACAGCAATGCACTTCTGAGTTACAGCTACTTGCCTCTGCTGTAAGACAACCCACAACTATGTCTCCAGCATACAAAAACTTCAGAACATCCAAGCCGGGGCTCCTTCAAAACATCCTCGTGCACCTTGCTGCAAATGCCAAAAGCCTGGCCACTGGGTCTCAGAATGCCCACAGCCTGGGATTCCTCCTAAGCTGTGCCCTGTCTGTGCGGGCCCCCACTGGAGGCTGGACTGTCTGACTCACATTGCTGCCACTCCTAAAGCCCCTGGAGCCCAAACCCAACGTTCCTTGGCTGACTCCTTCCCAGATCTCCTTGGCTTAGCAGTTGAAGACTGATGCTGCCTGATCGCTTTGGAAGCCTCCTGGACCATCATGGACGCCAAGCTTTGGGTAACTCTTACAGTGGAGGGTAAGTCCATCCCCTGTTTAATTGATACGGGGGCTACCCACTCCACATTACCTTCAAGGGCCTGTTTCTCTTGCCCCCATAACTGTTGTGGGTATTGACAACAAAGCTTCAAAACCCCTTAAAACTCCCCCACTCTGGTGCCAACTAGGACAACTTTCTTTTATGCACTCTTTTTTTAGTTATCCCCACCTGCCCAGTTCCCTTATTAGGCTGAGACATTTTAACCAAATTATCTGCTTTCCTGATTATTCCTGGACTACAGCCACATCTCAATGCCACCCTTCTTCCCAACCCAAAGCCTCCCTCGCATCTTCCTCTCGTATGCCCCCACCTTAACCCACAAGTATGGGACACCTTCACTTCCTCCCTGGCAACCGATCACACATCCATTACTATCCCATTAAAACCTAATCACCCTTATTCTACTCAATGCCAGTATCCCATTCCACAACAGCTTTAAGGGGATTAAAGCCTGTTATCACTTGCCTGCTACAGCATAGGCTTCTAAAACCTATAAACTCTCCTTACAATTCTCCCATTTTACCTGTTCAAAAACCGGACAAGTCTTACACGTTAGTTCAGGATCTGTGCCTTACCAACCAAATTGTTTTGCCTATCCACCCTGTGGTGTCCAACCCATACACTCTATTGTCCTCAATACCTTCCTCCACCACACACTATTCCATTCTTGATCTTAAAGATGCTTTTTTCGCTGTTCCTCTACACCCCTCATCCCAGCCTCTGTTTGCTTTTACCTGGGGACTGACCCTGACACCCATCAGTTCCAGCAGCTTACCTGAACTGTACTGCCGCAAGGCTTCAGAGACAGCCCTCATTACTTCAGCCAAGCTCTTTCTCAAGATTTACTTTATTTCCTCCCCTCCGCTTCTCACCGTATTCAATATATTGATGACCTTCTACTTTGTAGCTCCTCCTTTGAATCTTCTCAACAAGACACCCTTCTGCTCCTTCAACATTTATTTTCCAAGGGATATTGGGTATCCCCTTCCAAAGCTCACATTTCTTCTCCATCCATTACCTACTTCAGCATAATTTTTCATAAAAACACATGTGCTCTCCCTGGCAATCATGTCTGACTAAACTCTCAAACTCCAACCCCTTCTACAAAACAACAATTCCTTTCCTTCCTAGGCATGGTTGGATACCTGGTTTTGCCATCCTAACAAAAGCATTATATAAACTCACAAAAGGAAACCTAGGACCCCACAGATCGTAAATCCTCTCCCCACTCCACTTTCTGTTCCTTGAAGACAGCTTTAGAGACTGCTCCCGCACTAGCTCTCCCTGACTCATCCCAATACTTTTCATCACACACAGCTGAAGTGCAGGGCTGTGCAGCTGGAATTCTTACACAAGGACCAGGACTGTGCTCTGTAGCCTTTCTGTCCAAACAACTTGACCTTACTGTTTTAGGCTGGCCATCATGTCTCCATGCGGCGGCCACCACTGCCCTAATACTTTTAGAGGCCCTCAAAATCACAAACTATGCTCAACTCACTCTCTACAGTTCTCATAACTTCCAAAATCTATTTTCTTCCTCACACCTGACACGTATACCTTCTGCTCCCCTGTTCCTTTAGTTGTACTCACTCTTTGTTGAGTCTCCCACAGTTATCATTGTTCCTGGCCCAGACTTCAATCTGGCCCCCCACATTATTCCAGATACCATGCCTGACCCCCATGACTGTTATCTCTCTGATCCACCTGGCATTCACACCATTTCCCCATATTTCCTTCTTTCATGTTCCTCACCCTGATCACACTTGGTTTATTGATGGCAGCTCCACCAGGCCTAATTTCTACTCAACAGCAAAGGCAGGCTATGCTACAGTATCTTCCACATCTATCACTGAGGCTACTGGTCTGCCCCCCTCTACTATCTCAGCAAGCCAAACTCATTGCCTTAACTCTGGCCCTCACTCTTGTAAAGGGAATACACATCAATATTTATACTGTGTCTAAATATGCCTTCCATATCCTGCACCACCATGCTGTTACATGGGCAGAAAGAAATTTCCTCACTATGTAAGGGTCCTCCATCATTAATGACTCTTTAATAAAAACTCTTCTTGAAGCTGCTTTACTTCCAAAGGAAGCTGGAGTCATTTACTGTAAGGGCCATCAAAAGGCATCAGATCCCATCGCTGAGGGCGCTTATGCTGACAAGGTAGCTAAAGAAGCAGCTAGCGTCCCAACTTCTGTCCCTCGTGGCCAGTTTTTCTCCTTCTCATTGGTCACTCCTATTTACTCTCCCACTGAAGTTTCCACCTATCAATCCCTCTCCACTCAAGGCATACGGTTCTTAGACCAAAAAAAAAAAAAAAAAAAAAAAAAAAAAAATCTTCCAGCCTCACAGGCCCATTCTATTCTGTCATCATTTGATAACCTCTTCCATGTAGGTTACAAGCTGTTAGCCCGCCTCTTAAAACCTCTCATTTCCTTTCCACTGTGAAACTCTATCCCCAATCTGCCACTCTTGACTCCCTCTTGGAGTGGACAGATGATCTTTGCTAGGGTACACTCCAATACTTTCACCCTGATGAAGTCCTATTCTTTACTTTTATATTCACTCTTATTTTCGTTCCTGTTCTTAAGCCTCCCTATACCTCTCCCCAGCTATCTCCACCACACTATCAATCTCACTCACTCACTCCAGCCATTTCTAATCCTTCTTTAACAAACAATTGCTGGCTTTGCATTTCTCTTTCCTCCAAAATTGCTGAGGCCTCGATTTACTCACTGCTGAAAAGGAGGAATCTGTATATTTTTAAATGAAGAGTGTTGTTTTTACCTAAATCAATCTGGCCTGGTATATGACAACATTAAAAAACTCAAGGATAGAGCCCAAAAACTCGTCAACCAAGCAAATAATTACGTTGAACCCCCTTGGACACTAATTGGATGTGCTGGGTACTCCCAATTCGTACTCCTTTAATATCTATTTTTCTCCTTCTTTTATTTGGACCTTGTGTCTTCTGTTTAGTTTCTCAATTCATACAAAACTGCATCCAGGTCATCACCAATAATTCCAAATGACAAATGCTCTTTCTAACAACCCCACAATATCACCCCTTACCTCAAAATCTTTCTTCAGTTTAATCTCTCCCATTGTAGGTTCCCATGCTGCTCCTAATCCCATTCGAAGCAGCCCTGAGAAACATCACCCATTATCTCTCCATACCACCCCTAAAAATTTTTGCCGCCCCAACACTTCACCACTATTTTGTTTTGTTTTTCTTATTAATATAAGAAGACAGGAATGTCAGGCCTCTCAGCCCAAGCTAAGCCATCATACCCCCTGTGACCTGCACGTATACATCCAGATGGCCAAAGGCAACTGAAGATCCACAAAAGAAGTGAAAATAGCCTTAACTGATGACATTCCACCATTGTGATTTGTTCCTGCCCCACCCTAACTGATACGATATATTCTCCCCCACCCTTAAGAAGGTACTTTGTAATATTCTCCCCCACCCTTAAGAATATACTTTGTATGCCTATCCCAAACCTATAACAACTAATGATAATCCCACCACCCTTGCTGACTCCTTTTTTGGACTCAGCCTGCCTGCACCCAGGTGAAATAAACAGTCTGTTGCTCATACAAAGCCTGTTTGGTGGACTCTCTTCACACGGACGTGCGTGACATGAACTTTTGCTCCAAGAACTACCACATGAACATACCAGGAAAGCCGAGAGAAACCACACTTTTTGAAGGAGGTAGACTGCCACTGCGGGTTTCATGGGACAGCTGAGGAACTGTGAGTCACAGCTTGCTTTCTCAGCTAGGAAGCTTGTAGCTGGGGGCAAGTTCTCAGCCTTGCTCACTGGCTGCTCAGAAATAAACTTGGTGCTGTTGGGGGTGCATGGTGGGAGTGAGACCAGCCTTTTGGGCTGCAGGCTGCATGGGTGCTGGGTCAAGGCCTATGGCTGCCAGCTTTCCCCCACTTCCCTGGTGATGTGTGTGATGCAGCAGAGGCAGCCATAATCCCCCTGGGAACATTACTCCATTGGCCTAGGAACCGCACCCCCATCCCCCACAGCAGCCTCAGCAAGTCCCACCCAAGGAGAGTCTCAGCTCAGACATGCCTGACTCTGCCCCTACCTGATAGTTTTTGTCTACCCACCCTAGTAGCTGAAGACAAAGGACATCTCTTGGGAGCTCTATGGCTTCACCTACTACCTGACCCTAGGGCAAGCTTGCATCCTCCCTATATTACTGCAGCTGATGAGCTCTTGAAAGTGCCACCTCCTGGCTAGAGGCCAACCAAAAAAAAACCAGCTCACTTAACAAAAATACAACCAAGGACCCTCTCCGAGTCCACTTCACTCCCCTGCTACCTCCACCAAAGCAGGTGCTGGTATCCACAGCTGAGAGACCTGAAGATGGATCATATCACAGGACTCTGTGCAGACACTTCCCAGGACCAGCCCAGAGCCTGATATCTCTGCTGGGTGGCTAGATCAAGAAGAGAAATAACAATCACTGCAGTTTGGCTCTCAGTAAGCCCCATCCCTAGAGGAAGGGGAAGAACACCAAACCAAGGGAGTACTCCATGGGCTGAAAGAATCTAAACATTTGCCCTTGAGCCCCAGCTCTTCCCTATGCCATAGTCTACCCAAATGAGAAGGAAACAGAAAAACATTTCTGGTAACATGACAAAACAAGGTTTTTTAATACCCCAAAAGATTATGCTAAGTCACCACAATGGATCCAATTCAAGAAGAAATCACTGAATTGCCAAAACAGAATTCAGAACATCAATTATTAAGCTAATCAATGAGGCACCAGAGAAAGGTGAAGTCTAACTTAAATAAATCCAAAAAATGATACAGGATATGAATGGAAAAATCTCCAGTGAAACAGATGGCATAAATAAAAAACAATAACAACTTCTGGAAATGAAGGCCACACTTAGAGAAATGGAAAGTCTCAACAACAGATTTGAACAAGTAGAAGAAAGAACTTCAGAGCTCAAAGACAAGGCTTTTAACTTATCCCAATCTGACAAAGATAAAGAAAAAAGAATTTAAAAAAAAATGAACAAAGCCTCCAAGAAGTTTGGGATTGTGTTAAACGACCAAACCTAAGAATAATTGGTGTTCCTAAGGAAGAGAAATCTAAAAGTTTGGAAAACATATTTGAAGGAATAATCGAGGAAAACTTCCCTGGCCTTGCTAGAGATCTAGACATCCAAATACAAGAAGCTCAAAGAACACCTGAGAAATACATCACAAAAAGATCACCACCTCAGCACACAGTCATCAGATTATCTAAAGTCAAGATGAAGAAAAAAATCTTAAGAGCTATGAGGCAAAAACATCAGGTAACCAATAAACGAAAACCTATCAGATTAACAGCAGATTTCTCAGCAGAAACCATACAAGTTAGAAGGGACTGAGGTCCTGCCTTTAGCCTCAAACAAAACAATTATCAGCCAAGAATTTTGTATCCAGTGAAACTAAGCTTCATAAATGAAGGAAAGATACCGTCTTTTCCAGAAAACAAATGCTCAGAGAATTTGCCACTACCAAGCCAGCACTATAAGAACTGCTAAAAGCAGCTCTAAATCTTGAAACAAATCCTTGAAATACACCAAAATAGAACTTCCTTAAAGCATAAATCTCTGAGGACCTGTAAAATAATAACATGATGGAAAAAAAAAGTATTTGGGCAACAAATAGTATGATGAATAGAATAGAACCTCATATGTCAATACTAACATTGAATGTAAATGGCCTAAATGCTCCACTTAAGAGATACAGAATGGCAGAATGGATAAGAATTCACCAACCAAGTATCTGCTGTCTTTGAGAGACTTACCTGACATATTAGGGCTCATAAAACTTAAGGTAAAGGGGTGGAAAAAGATATTCTATGCAAATGGACACCAAAAGCAAGCAGGAGTAGCTATTCTTATACTAGACAAAACAAACATAAAGCAACAGCAGTCAACGACAAAGAGGGACATTATATAATAAAAGGACTAGTTCAACAGGAAATATTACAATCCTAAATATATATGCATTTAACACTGGAGCTCCCACATTTATAAAACAATTAGTACTAGACTTATGAAAGGAGATAGACAGCAGCACAATAATAGTGGGGGACTTCAAATACCCCAATGACAGCACCAGACAGGTCAAGACAGAAAGTCAACAAAGAAACAAAGGATGTAAATTATACTCTAGAACAAATGGACTTAACAGATATTTACAGAACATTGTACCCAACAAATGCTGAATATACATTCTATTCATCAGCACATGGAACATTCTCCAAGACAACCATATAATAGGCCGCAAAACAAGTCTCAACAAATTTAAGAAATTCGAAATTATAGCAAGTACTATCTTAGACCACAGTGAAATCAAATTGGAAATCAACTCCAAAAGGAAACCTCAAAACCATGCAAATACATGAAAATTAAATAACCTGCTCCTGAATGATCATTGGGTCAACAATGAAACCAAGATGGAAATTAAAAAATTATTTGAACTGAGTAACAGTGACACAAACTATCAAAACCTCTGGGATAAGTACCGCACGCTAACCGATTGCGCCACTGGAGCCACGTAGTTGGGTGCTGACGAGTTGATGGGTGCAGCACAGCAACATGGCACAAGTATACATATGTAACAAACCTGCACATTATGCACATGTACCCTAGAACTTAAAGTATAATAATAATAAAAAAGAAAAAAGAAAAAAAAAACCTCTGGGATACAGCACAAGCAGTGCTAAGGGGAAGGTTCATAGCACTAAATGTCTACATCAAAAAGTCTGAAAGAGTACAAATAGACAATCTAAGGTCACATGTCAAGGAACCAGGGGAACAAGAACAAACCAACCCGAAACCCAGCAGAATAAATTACCAAGATCAGAGCAGAACTAAATGAAATAGAAACAACAACAAAAAAATACAAAGTATAAATTAAACAAAAAGTTGGTTCTTTGATAGACTATTAGTGAGATTAACCAAGAAAATAAGAGAGAAGCTCCAAATAAACACAATTAGAAACAAAACAGGAGATATTATAATATAACCAACACGACCAAAGTACAAAAGATCATTCAAGGCTACTGTGAACACTTATATGTGCATAAACTAAAAAACCCAGAGGAGATGGGTAAATTCCTGGAAATATACAACTCTCCAAGATTAAACCAGGAAGATATAGAATCTCTGAACAGATCAGCAGCAAGATTGAAATGGTAATTAAAAAGTTACCAACAAAAAAGATCCAGGACCAGACGAATTCCCAGCTGAATTCTATCAGACATTCAAAGAAGAATTGGTACCAACCCTATTGACACTATTCCAAAGATAGAGAAAGAGGGAATCCTTTCAAAGTCATTCTATGAAGCCAGTATCACCCTAATACCAAAACCAGGAAAGGGTATAACGAAAAGAAACTACAGACCAATATCCCTGATGAACATACCTACAAAAATCCTCAACAAAACTTGCTGACTCCAGCAGCATATCAAAAAGATAATCCACCAGGATCAAGTGGGTTTCGTATTAGGGATGCAGAGATGGTTTAACATCTGCAAGTCAATAAATGTGATACACCACATAAACAGAATTAAAAAAAAAAACAAACCACATGATCATCTCAATAGATGCAGAAAAGGCATTTGACAAAACCCAGCATCCCTTTATGATTAAAACCCTCAACAATATCGACATAGAAGAGACATACCTTAAGGTAATAAAAACCATCTATGACAAACCCACACTCAACATTATGCTGAATGGCAAAAAGTTGAAAGCATTCCCCTGAGAACTGGAAGAAGACAAAGATGCTCACTTTCACCACTTTTATTCAACATAATACGGAAGTTCTAGCCAGAGCAATCAGATAAGAGAAAGAAATACAGAGAATCCAAATTGGTAAAGAGGAAGTCAAACTGTCGTTGTTTGTGGATAACACGATCATATACCTAAAAACCCTAAAAACTCCTCCAAAAAGCTCCTAGAACTGGTAAATGAATTCAGCAAAGTTTCAGGATACAAAGTTAATGCACACAAATCAGTAGCTCTGCTATACACCAACAGTGACCAAGCTGAGAATCAATCAAGAACCCAACACCTTTTACAAGAGCTGCAAAAAAATTAAAATACTTAGGAATATACCTGACCAAGGAGGTGAAAGACTTCTACAAGGAAAACTACAAAACACTGCTGAAAGAAATCATAGACGACACAAACAGATGGAAACACATCCCATGCTCATGGATGGGTACAATCAATGTTGTAAAAAGGACCTACTGCTAAAAGCAATCTACTAATTCAATGCAATTCCCATAAAAATATCACCACCATTCTTCACAATTAGAAAAAATAATCCTAAATTTTGTATGGAACCCAAAAAAGCCTGCAAAGCCAAAGCAAGACTAAGCAAAAACAACAAATCTGGAAGCATCACATAACCTGACCTCAAACTATAATATTATATAAGGCCATAGTCACCAAAACGGCATGGTAATGGTATAAAAATAGGCATATAGACCAGCGGAAGAGAATGAAGAGCCCAGTAATAAAGTCAAATACTTATGGCCAACATAAGACTCAAACTTATAAAAATACTAGAAGAAAACCTAGGGAAAACTATCCTGGGCATTAGTTTAGGCAAAAAATGTATGACCAAGATCTTGAAAACACAGGCAACAAAAACAAAAATTCACAAATGGGACTATATTAAACTAAAAAGCACAGCAAAAGAAACAACAGAGTGAAGAGAATCTGTTGAACAGAAGAAAATATATCTGCAAACTATTCACCCTAAAAAAGACTAATAGCCAGAATATACAAGAAACAAATAATTCCCTTAAAAAGTGGGCAAAGGACATGAGTAAGTAGTTCTCAAAAGAAGACATACAAATGGTCAACAAGTATATGAAAAAATGATCAACATCAGTAGTAATCAGAGGCAAATCAAAACCACAATGAGATGTATCTTACCCCAGTCAGAATGGCTATTGTCAAAAAGACAACAAATAACTGATGTAGGCAAGGATGTGGAGAGAAAGGACCTCTTACATATTGTTGGTGGGAATGTAAACTAGTACAGCCACTATGGAAAACAGTATAGGGAGTTCTCAAAAAAACTAGAATTACCATTCAATCCAGCAATCCCACTACTGGGTATGTACCCAAAGGAAAAAAAAATCAGTGATCAAAGGGATATCTGCACTCACATGTTTATTGCAGCGCTATTCACGATAGCAAAGATATGGAATTAACTTGTGTCCATCAACAGACCAACAGATAAAAAAAAAAGTGTATATACACACAATGGTATACTATTCAGCCATGAAGAATAATGACATCATGTCATCTGCAGCATCACAGATGAAACTGGAGGTCATTATCAAGTGAAATATGCCAGGCACAAAATGACAAACATTGCACAGTCTCACTTACATATGAGAGCTAAAAAAATATGATCACATAGAGGTAGAGAGTACAAACACCAACAGGGAAGGGTGAGACAGAGGGAGAAGGAAGGAGGGAGGGAGGATAAAGAGGACTGGGTTATAGAGTACAAACATACCGTGTGATAGAAGGAATCAATTCAATGTTTGATAGCAGAGTAGGGTGACTATACTCCACAAAAAATGTATTGTACTAAGCTGATGGACACTCTAAGTATCCTGGCTTGATCACTCTGCATTATATACATGTAACAATTTCTCATGTACCCCATAAATTTGTACAAGTAATAAAAACAAAACTGAGACAGGAGGATCAGTTGAGCCCAGGGATCTGAGGTTATAGGTTATAATGTGCTATGATCACATCACTGCCCTCCAGCCTGGGTGGACAAAGTGAGACCCTGTCTCTAAAAATTAATAAATAAATGAATAAAGAAAATTAAGCAGTAACAAAGTAACTACAAGAAAATGAAGAACCAATTTAACAATGGGCAAAAGATCTGAAGACACCTCATCACAGAAGACATATAGATGTTAAATAAGCATATGAAAAAATGTTCAACATCATATATCAGGGAATTGGAAATTAAGCCAACAATAAAATACACATCTATTAGAATAGCCCAAATCCAGAACACTGACAACATCAAATCTGGGTGAAGATGTGGAGCAACAAAAGCGCTCATTAACTGCTAATGGGAATGCAAAATGGTATAGCCACTTGGAAGACAGTTTGTCCATTTCTTACAAAATGAAACATACTCTTACTGTAAGATCTTGCAATTATTCTCCTTGGTATTTACCCAAATGAGATGAAAACCCATGTTTACACAAAAACATGCACATGCCTGTTTACAGTAGTAGCTTTATTCATATAATTGCCAAAATTGGAAAGAGACCAAGATGTCCTTCAGCAGGTGAATGGATGAACTGTGGCACATCCAGACAATGGATTCTTCACTGCTGAAAAGAAAGCTCTCAAGCTGTGAAAAGACACGGAGGAACCTTAAATGAATATTACTAAGTGAAAGAGGCCATTCCAGAAAGGCTATATACCATATCATTCTAACTATATGACATTCTGGAAAAGGCAGTAAAAGGAACAGTGGGGACAGTAAAAGCAACAGTGGTTGCCAGGGCCTTGAGGGAAGAGATAAATGTCTAGGCAGGGCACAGGGGATTTGTAGGGCAATGAAAATACTGTATATGATACCATAATGGTGGATACATGTCACTACACATTTATCCAAACCTATAGAATTTACAATACCAAGAGTGAACCCTCGTGTACAGTCTAGGGTTTGGGTGATAATGATGTGTCAGTGTAGATCATGGATTGTTACAAATGTACTACTCTGGTAGGGGATGTTGATAATGGGGAGGCTAGGTATGTGTGTGATGGCAGGGCACATACGTGAACTCTATCTTCTGCTGAATTTTGCTGGGAACTTAAAACTGCTATAAAAATAAAGTCTACATAAAATACATTAATTTTTTTTTCAGAACAGCAAAAATACATGCAAGCTAATTCTATGATTATTAAAAATGGAAGTCCAATATTTTTATTTTTTATTCAAAGCTTTAACTCCTCAAACAAGTTTCTAGGTAGAAGATGATTCTGAACTATACAAGGAAGGATGTGATTTGGGTTTTGTAAACTGGACATTTATCAACTATTTAAAGTGGAAGGTCTTAAAGGTCTTTTTTAAAAAAATATATTTATTTTATTATTATATTTTAAGTTCTAGGATACATGTACACAACATGCAGGTCTGTTACATAGGTATACATGTGCCAGGTTGGTTTGCTGCTCCCATCAACTTATCATTTACATTAGATATTTCTCCTAATGCTATCCCTCCCCCAGCCTCCTACCCCACAACAGGTCCCAGTGTGTGATGTTCCTCTTCCTGCATCCATGTGTCCTCATTGTTCAACTCCCACTTATGAGTGAGAACATGTGGTGTTTGGTTTTCTGTCCTTGTGATATTTTGCTGAGAATGATGGTTTCCAGCTTCATCCATGTCCCTGCAAAGGACACGAACTCATCCTTTTTTATGGCTGCATCGTATTCCATGGTGTGTATGTGTTAAAGGCTCTCTTTATTCCCTTATCACGAATATTACTCTTGGAATGTGGAAGACCTTTACAGCACACTTTAAAATTGTATCCTAATCTTCTTTTTATTTAATATTTCTCTGACTAGTCTAAGCTCCTGAAAAATGTTAGGTCTTATCTTCCTATCTCCAAAATCCAATTCAAACTGTGATGGTAGAATGCATATAATGAATAAATGTTAGGTGTTTTAATCGATGAGAACACAAAATCAAAGGAATTCTAAAACTAAATTCATGAGACATCATGAAATAATTCTACCAAAATGTTTTAAAATCAAGGCATTCAAAAACTGCATTTCATTGTCTTTAAACCAAGGCATTTAACATTTTCAAAATGATTTTAAATAATAGGCTTGAGCTTAAGTTCAGTTTCCAAGTTTCTATGCGATAAAGCAAAGTTGTTGATTCTATTTAAAATAGGAATGTTTCAAGTTGGGAAGTTTATAAACTAGGTAACTGGAAAGAACAGTTCAGAAGGAAAACACTGACTCATCTCAATAAAAAAAAGGGCCCTGGTAAGATTTCTCATTTTCCCATGAGTATAAATATATTTAACTTGAAAAATTCAGTTAGAATAACATATTACTATTTCTGTCAACATAAGCTGCCAGTATACCAAAGTCAAGTCAGAAATTGTTATAATTAAAACAATGCAAGACAAACTAATCACATAATTATCGTAGTAACTGTGATCTAATTTTCTCCCATTTCTATGTTCTTTAAAAAATTAGATTCAAACTAGAATCACATTCTAATACAATTTTTAAAATTTTCTGTATTTAACTGTCTTCTAACAGTTTATATAGTATAAACCTCAAATATTATGTATCAAAAATTGAATTATAAAAATAACCTAGGCCAAATTTTTTCAAAGCACCAAATTTACCCAGAAGGAATTCCACATTTCACCAGAAGAGGCTGAACACTATTACTATAAAACACCAACAAAAGTGTATGTCAGCAACTTTATGTTAAATATCTGTGTTACATTTCCATAGAATGCCACCTAACATGTACATTATAAACCATCATAAATCAAAACTGTAAAAAATAAAAATAAAAACTTACAGCTCCTTTGCAGTAGAGTCGTAACTTCCCAGATGGAGTGCGAACAATCACTGACATTCTTTTTCTAGCACTGAAACAAAGAGGTTTTGCATAATGTGTCATTGTACCAAGGAGATGCATCTATATGTTTGTCATGCCTCACATATTTAATATTCACAGTAAAAAAAATAAATCTGACAAAATCATGAGGCCTAACCTTCCACATACACAAACTATCCCCTGGGTGAACAGTTGGGCACCTGTAAAAGGTGCTTTACGCTTTTTAAGGCATTTTTTATGCTTTTTAAGACATTATGCTTTTTAAGGCACCAGGGTACCATCTACTGTTCTAGTGGAATAGTTGACAAAACAGTTCCTAAGAAACCTGCAAGAGCTCATACCCACCAGAGTAAAGTCCTAGTTCAAGGTTTTCGGATGTGAAAAATATTTAAGTTGGTTTCTTAAAGGATAAATTATGTTATATTTTTATTAAAAATAGAAATATCAATACAAATCAATTTTTATTAAAAATAGAAATGATAATCAGTGACACCCCATCACACAAGAAGGCAAATACTAGTACTTTAAAAAACAACTTAAGCATTCACAGCTATTGTTCTTCAATGATGACTAGCAAACCACTGGCGTCATGCTAAAAACCTGATTTATGCAGCAAAATTAAGCTAATGAGCACAAACATTTTAATACTGTGTTGGTGACATCGGTTAAAAAGAACTGTCTGTCAAATGTACATCTTCCAAAGCATTCGTAAAAAGAGAGAGCGAATAACAGTGAATGGAAGAAACTGGGACAGCATTACAAAGGATAGGACTCATTTGGACCATGAGTGTATAAGCATCCTCCTCAGAACGGAGGGCAGAAAAGGACTACTCAAATGTATCTATTTGTTTTACCTGCTAAAAAACTGAGGTGAGTTCAATATACAGCAGCAGTCAGTTATGGTATCATAGCGTACAGTCAGGAGTTTCTTTCAGAGGTATTTAGAAATATTTAAGTTCCCAGCTGGGCACGGTGGCTCACGCCTGTAATTCCAGCACTTTGGGAGGGTGAGGCAGGCGGATCACGAGGTCAGGAGTTAAAGCCCAGCCTGACCAACATGGTGACACCCTGTCTCTATGAAAAATACAAAAATTAGCCAGGCCTGGTGTCGCGTGCCTGTAATCCCAGCTACTCAGGAGGCTGAGGCAGGAGAATCGCTTGAACCTGGGAGGCGGAGGTTGCAGTGAGCTGAGATAGTGCCACTGCACTCCAGCCTGGGTGACACAGTGAGACTCTGTCTCAAAAAAAAAAAAAAAAAAGAAAAAAGAAATATTTAAGTTCCCTCTTTCTTCATCCATAATGCTCCTCGTATTACTACCCCAATCTCTATCCCTGTACATCAGGAATACATTTAATTGGGCCTCCTTTGTAATGACACCTATACATTCTACATTAGCCCTTCCTGATTCATGCCTCTTTTACTCCAGCTTTGATAATGTGGTCCCAAACTTATCAACTTCTTGCTCTTCTCTTTTCCTGGTGAAACCTCCAAATACTGGGTGAATGAGAACTCTCTTTTGTGGTACATCAAAGTAAGTAGATGTTGCTGAAGGAGTTATACGGCCATACGGATTAGCAAATACATGATATACAACACCAACTGGGTGCTCCTTACTGCCCAGTAACCCATCACATTCCAACAAGCTTCCTCTCTCGCGCTGTGCAGGGCTACAGCACACCTTCTCCATTCTCCAAGTCTCTCATGCTCCCTCCTCATTCCAAAACCTTGAAAAAATTCACCTTGATGAAAACCTCAGATAAGAAATCCCTTTTTGGTAGTCCCAGCTACTCGGGAGGCTGAGGCAGGAGAATGGTGTAAACCTGGGAGGCGGAGCTTGCAGTGAGCTGAGATCCGGCCACTGCACTCCAGCCTGGGTGACAGAGAGAGACTCCGTCTCAAAAAAAAAAAAAAAAAGAAAAAAAAAAAAAGAAATCTCTTTTTGGCTGGGTATGGTGGTTCACGCCTATAATCCCAGCTCTTTGGGAGGCTGACGCAGGGGGATCATTTGAGGTCAGGAGTTTGAGACCAGCCTGGCCAACATGGTGAAACCCTATCTCTACTAGAAATACAAAAATTAGCCAGGCGTGGTAATGTGCACCTGTGATCCCAGCTACTTAAGAGGCTGAGGCACGAGAATAGCTTGAATCTGGGAGGCGGAGGTTGCAGTGAGTTGAGATTGCGCCACTGCACTATAGCCTGGGCAACAGAGTGACACTCTGTCTCTGTTTTGGGGGTGGGAATAAATCCCTTTTCTTTCTGCCATTAAAATGTGCATATCTATGTGTGCACCATCCCCTCCATCTTTTTTCCTGAAATGATGGAAGAAACATTTTCCTCCTATCAGAGGCCTTCCTTCCACATGTCTGTGAACCTCCTCTCACTTTCTCGGTAACCTCGGTCCAAAGGTTATGCTGTTCTCCCCTGAATCTGCCTCTTCTCCTTTTGTAAGGATCCTGTTCATAAGCATTTAAGCATACTCTGTTCTCTCCCCTACAAAACTCACCCAATGCAACCACCCCTCCATTAAGCCACATCCCTTTTCAACTCTTTCACATTTCACCTTCTCTAAACCATCACTACATACAGTGTCTTCACTCATCTACCCGCTTCATTCCCTTGTTCAGTCTTCTCCTTGTTCTTCTCTCCTTGCCATTCCAATGAATAGCTACATTCAACAAATACTTCTCAAACTTCTTACCTAACCTTGCAGCAGTCTCCGACACAGATGACCACTCTCTCCTTGAACCCTGTTCTCCTGGCTCTGTGCTATGACCCTCTCGCTGTCCTCTACATCTTTAACAAGGTTGTCTCTTTTGCTGATTCCTCTTTTTCTAATCAACCCTTACCCTCATGGCTTAATCATCAGCCTTCCATTTTCCCCTCATTTTATATTTCTCTTCAGGAGATCCCATTCAGTTTTATGACTTCAAATACCACTTACCAACCACTGACTGCCAAATTGCTCTTTCAGCTATAGACTTGTTTCAGGCCCTTATATTCAACTGCTTACCTGACACCTCCGTTTGTACGTCTCACAGGCATCTAAAACCTAAAACTGTAAACATTTCAACCTCCACATCTACTGCTATTCCCACTTCTGCCATCTGTGTAAATGGTACCTCTATCTACCCAGTTGTTCATGCCAGAGAACCTAACGCCTTCCTCTTTTCGCCTTCCACCGCCAATCCCTCACAAAGTCCCTCAGATATTCCTCTACAAGGTACATGAATTCTATTAACTTCCTTTTATTTTCACTACCATCATCCTAGTCTAAACCACAAATGTCTTTCATAGGGACTATTTTAACAGCATCATATTCACTTTTCTCATGTTAATTCTTAAACCCATCTTCATCAGTGAATCCTGAAAGAACAGAAACTCCCAACCCTGCTTTATTTTTTTCTTCATGGCACTCATCACCTAGCATAGTGCTAAGTGTGGTTTAAAAAACGTATCTAAATGGCAGTTAATAGACTACTTAATGACAGTCTACAGATATAACACAAACAAGCTTGGGAAAAACAATCACTTTGACATGAAAAGAAAGAGATGAGGGGTGCACTTTGAAAATACTCCATTCGGTTTATTCAATGTATTCGTCTTCTTTGGACTTTTCAGAGCATATAAGTTAAAAAAAACTTTAAATAATAAGTCAGACAGACCCCATTATTTTTGTTATTAACCACTGGCATGTGGTCACTCCCAATCAAGAAGCAACCAAAGTTTGCATAGAAAGAGAAATGCCTTTCCTAAGCAATGTACGAGTTTGCCTTATGCAGAAGAAAGTTCAAGAAAAATGATGGACACTTATTTCCTTGAACAACAGCATTGCTTCCTCATGGCCTTAATTCTGTGAAGTGTCCTGTGAATGGTGATGTAGTCTTTAAAGACCCTGCAGCAAGGGCCTCTCTGCCTCAAGAATGCAGGTAAGCAGGTTACATCGTCATGTGGGAGTAAAAGGCTGAACACTCATAGATTTATCACTGATTATAACTGAAGGGATCTATTATTCGACCTTAAGAAATAAAATAAGTAGGACAATCACTTTGCTTTCTATTCTTTCCTAATATATGGTAACTGGTCTTATACTTAACAGAGACACGAATATGGTTTCCCAAATCCTGAAGACAATTAGATATAATGAGCATATAATTAGAATGCTGGCTTCCTGACCCTGACTCATCTCTACCCCACATAAATCTGATGCCTCTAAACATAACTGTGTTTCCAGATCAGCAGCCACAAGACGCCTGGCCATATACCCTGGGCTTGTGAATCAGGCAGTTACACTTCAAAAAGATTTCTTTTTCTAAATTTGAAAATTGATACATAGTATTTGTACATATTTATGGGGTATATGTGATATTCTGTTAGATGCATAGAATTTATAATGATCACATCAGGGTGTTTGGAATATGCATGATCTTGAGTATTTATTACTTGTACGTCTGGGAACATTTTAAGTCCTCTCTTCTAGCTATTTTGAAATACACAACACATTGTTGTTAACTATAGTTACCCTATTTTATTATCGAACATCAGAATTTAATTCTTCAACATAACTGTATGTTCATACCCATTAACCAACCTCTCTTTATCCCTTCCCCTCCCACCCACACATCCTTCCCATCACCTGGTATCTATCATTCTACTCTCTACCTCCATGAGATCAACTTTCAAAAACACTTTAAAACTGCTACCAGTGGTCACACATTGTAATACTCTGAAGAAAGTGGTTTGTGATTTATCTACAGATAATGAGAATAAAAAATGTACTAAAGATTTTGATTTAATATTTTGTCTAAACAAATTTAGTCAAATAAAAACAAAGCATACCTTCTAGTTATTCGAAAGGGAAAAATAAAAATGGATATAAAATTATCTTATCCATACAAATAACTGAGCAGATGTTTTACCTGGTAAACTCCAAGACATTGAGCAATTCATATCTTTCTTCCTGCCCCAGCTAGGAAGAAAAGGAATATATAATTAAATACAGTTGGAAATGTCTTAAGCTTCTTGGAAATAAATCCTAGTCATAAAGTTTTACTGCAAAAAATGTCAACATGAACAAATTTTCCCTACTGAAATATGGAAGGGAGCTTACTAACTTTTACGTTAACTGAGTTACAGGAAACAGAAAATCCAAAACAGGAGAAAACCAAAAGGAATTCAAAGTGTCACTGAAGAGTTCTTAGAATATAACCTGCCCAGACAAGAGAATGGAGGGCTTCAAAAGGGCTGTGGAAAGGAAAGAACTGCCAATGAACAGATTATATGGTGTGATTGTATTGAGAAAAGTATACTAGAAAGTATGGGAACAATTAATATAGATAATAAGAAAAAAACAGGGAAGCAATGGAACAAACAGGTAAGAGATTTATCTTTAGAAAATGATGGAAAAAGTGCCCAGGTCCAGTGGCCGTGCCTGTAATTCCAGTGCTTTGGGAGGCTGAGGTGGGAGAATTAACTGAGCTCAGGAGTTAAGACCAGCTGTGGCAATTCAGCAAGACCCCATCTCTATTAAAAAATAAGTTTTTTAAAAAATCAGGTGTGGTGGCGCATGCCTACTATAATCCCAGCTATTTTAGAGGCTGAGGCAGGAGGGTCACTTGAGTCCAGGGGTTCAAGGCTACGGTTAGTTATGATTATACCACTGTACTCCAGCCTGGGTGACAGAGCAAGATGCCATCTCTAAAAAAAAAAAAAATTGGTGTCGGAAAACACAAAATTAAAAAAAAAAAAATTATCAAATACAACAATGTTCAGCTATGAATATTGTACAGGTAAAAGAGAAGGCAATACTACACAGAAAGTAAATAATTTTTAAATGAGACATAATTTATATATAATAAAATGCATAGACCTTTAAGATAGAGTCAAAGGAAAATTGTATAGTTTGGTAATTAGCATCCCAATCAAGATACAAAACATTCCCACCACCCTATAAATTCCGTTGTGCCCTTTTTCAATCAATCTCCTCCCTGCCCTGAGGCAACCACTGTTCTGCATTCTATCACCATAAATCACTTTTTCCTGCATCTTGAGCTGCATAAAAATGAAATTAAAAAGGATGCACTCCTTTGTGTCTGGCTTTTTTTTTTTTTTGCTCGGCATAATGTTTTTGATTGTTTTGATTCATTTTTCATCCATGCTGTTGATGAATCAATAACTCATTCTTTTTTATTGTTTAGATGTTCCTTTGAGACTATATCACAATTTGTTTATGCATTCTTCTATTGATGGGCATTTGGTTTGGTTTCTAGTTTTTGGCTACTCTGAATAAAGCTGCTATGAGCATTTTGTTACAAGTCTTTTTAGAAACAGAAACTTCCATTTCTACTGTATAACTGTGAGCACAATTGCTGGCTCAGGTGTAAGTTTACCTCAATTAGACAACTCTAAGATTTTCCAAAGGGACTGTACCACTTTACGCATCTGCTAGCAGTATATGATTGCTCCATTTGATCTACATAGTCATTACACATTTGGTGCCATCCATTTTTAAATTTTAGTCTTTAGAAAGTAAGAGAAAAAGTGGTCAGGTGCAGTGGTTCATGCCTGTAATTCCAGCGCTTTGGGATGCTGAGGTGGGAAAATCACTTGGGTAGGTATGTAGTGCTATCTCATTGTGGTCTTAATTGTATCTCCCTAATGACTAACAATATTTTCTCACATGCTTATTGGTCATCCATATAGCTTCTTTTGTGAAATGTCTGCTCAAGTCTTTTGCCCACTTTAAAAATTGGGCCTGAGTATTTAACTAATTGGAATAAAATCATAATAATTTTGGAGTATGAGGAAGGATAAACAAAAAGGATGATGATTCAAGAGATACATCCTCATGTAACAGAATCAGAAGATACATTAAAATTGAAGAGTCAAAATATGTATTAATAATCACCATTTTTTTTTGAAAATATGAGATTGTATAAATGCCTGAAGAAATAGCTAAAAGAACACCCAGTGGTTGCTTCTGGAGCGGGGAACCTCTATTTTATTATAAGGTTTTTGGTATTACTTTATCTTTGAAGCTATGCAAATGTATTACTTGCATTAAAAAGAATCTTAAAAACAACAACTTACTGAATCTAAAATCACCGAGTCGGGTGTTCTTCCAGTGAAAACAAAATTCAATTGCTTGGCTGCTCTGACCAATGCTCCCTCATCTGTTTTAGAAAAAGAGGTAAAAGCAAATACATGATTGAAAAAAAAAATATTCTCAGTACAAGAGAAGTACATTAAGGTAATATAATTTTCTGTTTAATTAAAGTTCTTTTTATTCTGGCTCCTGTTATTAATCCAATTATTTTAAAATTATATGAAAATTCCAAAGAAATGAAGAGAATAATCTTAAGTGTTGGAGACACATATAGAACTCAGTTACACTTCCAAAATGTCAAGTCTCACTGTTAGTCATAAATTCCTAAGAAGCTTAATTTAAATGTACCCCTTCATCCAGCACATTTGCTAGAAAACTTTCTCACAAGGAATCAGAGAAAATTGCCTTCTAAACTTTTATCCTTTTCCTCCTAAATTGTTGAGTCTAGAGAAATTAATATTGCTCATTGAGGATTCAATTTAAACAGCTTTAAATGAACTAATAATGATTTTAATGTCTATGAAATTCATCATGTTAAATAAAACCTTTTTATTGCTAGAGTAGGGTATGGCATAAGAAAACATCACACAGTTTCTATCCTAATAATATGATATAACAATTCTTACGCTTTTAAGGAATTTAGTATATCCTATAAGTCACAGATGCTGGCTTAGAATACAGTTTAAAACACTTCTAACAAAGTTCTCATCAAACTATCTGCCCAATTTTACATTGAAAATAGATCCAAAATTAAGCCTAAGTACTTAATATTGATAACTGTACTAATAATATTTTATGGAATCCCTTCAAATGTGTAAAACTTTCCTCACCCAAATAAATACACAAACTTCGTTATTATCATTAACAAAAGAGGAAATCAAAATTGGTGTTCTAAAGTTATATATGCTTACTATATTTAGGCAAACACATTTTCCTTTTCCTATTTGTACCCATGCAAAACCAGCTTGACTAAGAGTTCTTAGGTATTTATAAAGGGAAAAATTATTATGCGTAGGTAAAAAAGTACATTTTTCACTTATGAGAATTATGTTATTCAAATTCTCATGTAACTTATGTCATATACCAAAAATTACATACACAAAGTTACACATTTTAAAATATCACATATATATTTAACCTTGAAAGCCAAGGTTTTTCTAATTAGTAAATAAAAATTTTTATCTAAAAAAACACTCAATTTGGCTTTTTAAAATTAAACTGACTTTTACATTCAGAACAATTTTCCACAAAAAAATACTTTACAATTTCTTCATTTGTACCTGGAGATGCTGCTTGATAAATAATCTTATCACCTTCTCGCTCTGGCACTGCTGTGTGACAGACTGCCATCATTGTAAGAAATTCACATATTATAGGTGCAGTCGGCTGTGAAAAATAAACATAATTTAAGCCCTTCTCATGTGAACATTTTGACACTGATAGTAATATTACTTCATGTCTATTAAGAACATAGCTGTTGGCCGGATGTGGTAGCTCACACCTGTAATCCCAGTGCTGTAATCCCGGCACTTTGGGAGGCCGAGGCGGGTGGATCACCTGAGGTCAGGAGTTTGAGACCAGCCTGGTGAAACCCCTACTCTACTAAAAATACAAAAATTAGCCAGTCATGGTGGCAGGCACCTGTAATGCCAGCTATTCGGGAAGCTGAGTTGGGAGAATTGCTTGAACCCGGGAGGCGGAGGTTGCAGTGAGCTGAGATTGCACCATTGTACTCTAGCCTGGGAAACAGAGTGAGACTCTCTCAAAAAAAAAAAAAAAAAAACAAAAAACAAAAAAAAACAAACAAACAAACCCAACGAAACAAACAAACAAAAACCCATAAAAACATAGCTGTTACACATAGGGGGTGTGGGATTATAGCCAACTAAGAAGCCAACATCAATTATAAAGAAAATGTGTTTTTTAATTCAAATTATTTTTCTACTCTTTCATTCATTTTCTAAACATTTATACAAGACAACTTGGTGTTGTCAAATAGAAACAGTATAGTGAGAAAGGCAGATGAAGCTGAATCTTGTCCTTGAAGGACAGGAGAAAAATTTGAGAATGTTCATTTACCTAGCTGTAATTCCTGATCAGATTTAAATTTTAGGCATGCCATCTTACTGCATTGGCGTGATACTTTGCGTTGGAGTGATAATGATTGAGGATTTTTCTATAAGGCTTTGTCTTTCCTCTCCAAAAATGGTAACTTTATTCATATTTTAATGAATAAGAAATTATGAGCAACTCCTATGTCCAGTGGACTCCTACAGCCTGAGAAGACAGAAGGGTGTATCCTTTCTGCACAGAGCTTAGGGTTTATAGGAGAGAAGCCAGATATTTTAAATTAAATATATTCCTGTCTGGCTCTCAATAAAGAGAAATGTCATTCAATTTAATAAAGGAAAAACATTTCTCTATGCTCTTGGACAAAAAAATAATAATAATGTGAAGTGACTAGGAAGATAAATCAGAACATTATTTGAAAAAACTGTGTTCAGGCTAGAACAGTGGACTAAACAGACATGGTCCCTGCCATGTGAAGCTTGGTGTTGTGGGGAAGACCAAACACAAATATACATTTATTGTTTACTTACAGTGTGACAAGCACTGTAAATAAGGGAATATGCAAATATCATGTAATGTGACTTGAGCGAGTCTGTGGTTATTCTCAAGATAATGTAATATTTGAGCTGATGAAGTTTTAGCCTCAGGAAGAATTGAGCAAAGTGCTTTCCATCAAGCAGGAAAGGTCATAAAGAAGGAAAAAATGATGTGTTTTAGAAAATAAAAGGCAGTCAGTGGGATGAGGAGAAAGAAAAGGAGCTCAAAATGAGGGTGACAGCTTAGGCAGGGGCCAGAACATGTTACTTTATGAGTGAAGAGAGAAGGCAGAGAATATGCTTAAACAGGATAGTGAGGGGACTTGATTTCCATTTGCATTTTTCAGCTGTCACGCGCAACAATAACTGGAGAGGAGTAAAAATGGAACCCAGGAGACTGGCCAGGAGGCTACCACAGCCATCCACAGAGTGGGTACTAGCGGTCTGGACTGGGCGGTGAAAACGAGGATTAACTGCAGCTGACACCCAAGATACATTCTAGCAATCAGTACTGACAAGGGCTTGGTGACTCAGAGATCCGGACATGGAGAGAAAAGAAGGCATCAAAGACAATCCTCTAATTCCTAGGAAGAGTCACAAGATAGGTGACGGTACAATTTACTGAAAGCTGAGATTTCAAGAGGCAATAGGTGGTCTAGCTCTAGGTTTTGTAGATCCTGAAGTTAATATTTTGTCAAAGGCTCGTGTAGAAAACAGAGATACAAAAATACCCATATCAACATACTGATAGGGCCCCACTCGGGCAAAAGTGTCAAGCCCACCTGTGCTAGAGAAGATGCATGTTTTGGGGTAACAATTATGAGTTCGAGTTTTGACATACTGGGCTTGAAGTGGTTATGAGAAAAAGCTCTGGGGTTTAACTCCAGAAGACTCCCTAAGTTGATCTTATGAAACCTGAGTGTCAGTGTGATGGTTAATACTGAGTGTCAACTTGATTGGATTGAAGGATGCAAAGTATTGATCCTGGGGGTGTGTCTGTGAGCGTGTTGCCAAAAGAGATTAACATTTGAGTAAGTGGGATGGGGAAAGGCAGATCATCTAATCAGCTGCCAGCATGGCCAGAATATAAAGCAGGCAGAAAACCGTGAAAAGGCTCAACTGGCTTAGCCTCCCAGACTACATCTCTCCCGTGCTGGATGCTTCCTGCCCTCAAACATCAAACTCCAAGTTCTTCAGCTTTGGGACTTGGACTGGCTTCCTTGCTCCTCAGTGTGCAGATGGCCTATTGTGGGACCTTGTGATTGTGTGCATTAATATGACTTAACAAACTCATATATATATATATCCTATTAGTTATATATATATATCTCCTATTAGTTCTGCCTCCCTAGAGAACCCTAATACAGTCAGTAACTTCATAAGCAGGATTTTCACATTGGGTGGCAGAAGCTGGAGTTTCTACTGTAGATTTAGCACCAGCCTATGGTACTAAGCAGATAACTTACTTCCATAGATATTCTAAAATTGTTAATATTGAATTGTATCACAGAGCGTTCTATAATCATTTAAAATGAAACAATTTGAAAAGACAGAATATTGATGAATGATAATATTAAAACCAAATTAATAACAACCATGAATTAATGTTGGCCAAGTAAAATGGAATTGGCATAGATTTTGATAATTATTAAAAATGATCATGAGGCCAGGCATGGTAGCTTATGCCTATAATCCCAGCATTTTGGGAGGCTGAGGTGGGTGGAACACCTGAGGTCAGGAGTTTAAGACCAGCCTGGCCAACATGGCAAAACCCTGTCTCTACTAAAATACGAAAATTAGCCAGGTATGGTGGCGGGCGCCTGTAATCCCAGCTACTTGGGAGGCTGATACAGGAAAATGGCTTGATTCCGGGAGGCAGAGGTTGCAGTGAGCCAAGATCATGCCACTGCACTCCAGCCTTGGCAACAGAGTCAGACTCTGTTTCAAAATAAATAAATAAATAAATAATCATGAAAGTAAAAAAAAGAGAAATATATAAACATAGAAGATAATTCAGAGAAACATTCATTAGTTTTTATTCACTAACAAAAAGATAATGGTTTTATGTAACTTACATGATTATTTTGCAGATTTTCCAGCAATGATGAATCACTAAATGTTTTTTCGTCTCCAAACTGTGAGTTCTGCCTGAAGGGGGTAAAAAATAGAGTAAACCCAGTTCATTTATACAAACCCACTGATCTATTTGTTAATGTACTTTATAAGTAAAGTGTTATGTCTCCAAACCCTTAATAAATTAATTTGGCCTGCATTTCTAAATAACATCACAGATTTCATGACTGCATCATAAAATATATTCAAGCATTCTAAAATGTGAAAGATGTTTGCAATGTAATGAAAAATAGTATTTTATAGTTCATTTTTTCTGGAGTTAAATTATATTGCAGCCACATGAAATTTTAAAAAATATAAAAAATAAAACTATTAAAACACCTGGAATTGAATTTCTTCCATTTCCATAATATTTTCAGTTTTTAGGATTCTAAGAATTAACGAAAGCTATTATACAAAATAGTCTTCTATTTTAGTCATGATCTTTTATATGTAGTGATGAAAATCATATGAAATAAGAACATGAATAAACCATTTACAGAGTATATCAACATTTATCATTCATATCTGAGCAAATATTTATAAACATATTACATTTGTTCTGTAAATGTAAGAACAAATAATGAAAGTATGGAATTTTTGTGTTGTGGCTATCTTCATATGAGCAAATGTATTATGTACTTCATATGATATAAATGGAGTCAATTATCTATGCAAACTAACTATCATTAATCTCATGGCCATACAATTTAATACAAAAATACTGAGATTCAAAGGAAAAACAAGGAACACAAGTGGGAATGTCAAAAGAAAAGGGTACAGTTTGCAAAGTTTAGTAAAAATATATACATCTGAGCTTTAGTGCACAGAAGAAAATTTCAGATTTCAGTAAGGGAAAAAAATGTGTCCAATACTAAACAATTATAATCCAGAAAGCTTTTCATCACAACATTTACAAGTTACAAACAGTAAATGTCAACATGTCAGATATCAAGACTGTCATACTGTAAAAACAGCAGCTTGACAGGAAGGAAAACTCATTGAAGAAAATAGAATTTGAAAGAATAGAACATATATAGTATCTTCAATCAAACACATTTCTCCAGTGAACTGAAGGAGGAAGTTAGAATGTTTATAATGGAACACATATTTACATGTAGTAATTTGGTCTATTAAGTCTCCAAATCGTAAGAAAAATACATCTTTATTAGCAGGTAGTAGTTTAGAATGATCAAAATATCCTTGGGGGCCAAAGTGAACACCTCATCATCACTATCATTATTATTATTTCTCTAGTTTTAAAGACAGAAGAAAAAAACCGAGAACTTTTAAATGACTTATCAATGTGTAGACAAAAAGATAGCATATATCTCTCCTCCAAAATTACCATTTATTAAAAAGAGTTCATTACTTGAGGCTTTATTAAATTTTCCTATTAAAATATATTCATAAATGGTGTGCAGCTGCACTTTTCTACTTGTTAAACTGAAATGTCAAGGAATACACACAGTAACATCTTGCAAGAAGTCTATTTTCTTTCCAAAGAATTCCAGACTAAAAGCCGTTTAAATCTGAAGATATATCTTATTAATCTCACCAATTCTTTCATTTTATAAATCAGTTACTATAATTGACTTACTTTTCAAACATATTTATAAATGAGTAGCTCTAGCTATGCAATTGAAATATTTACATGGACATATCCCATTTTCCATTCACTAATGAAGGTTCTGTCAAGAATAATGCTAAAAAAGAACTCTTCATCTAGAAAGTGACTTCCTTCCCAAGATAACTAAAAAAACCCAAAACAGGCTGGGCGCAGTAGCTCAGGCCTGTAATCCCAGCACTTTGGGAGGCTGAGGTGGACAGATTACCTGAGGTCAGGAGTTCGAGACCAGCCTGGCTAACATGATGAAACCTCATCTCTACTAAAAATATAAAAATTAGTTGGGTGTGGTCCCAGCTACTCGGGAGGCTGAGGCACAAGAATTGCTTGAACCTGGGAGGTGGAGGTTGCGGTGAGCCGAAATTGCACCACTGCACTCCATTCCAGCCTGGGTAATAGAGCAAGACTATGTTTCAAAAACAAAAACAAAAAAACCAGAAACAAAAAGCATCAATAACTCATCCTCTAATCAGACAGCCTGGGTTGGATGACTCAGGCATGGAGCTTCCATCACTCCTCTCCAAAATTGTACAAAATATTTACTTTTAGTAAAAATGAACAGAAAAAATTTGTAAGCTTATATCAGTTAAAAATAAGAACCATCACATTAAAAGTAAAAATAATAGGACTGTTAGTTGACAAACTATATGATTTGTAAACTTTCACAAATAAAAATGCAAGCCAACATCAACATTTGGTTACATTTTTGCCTAGCAATTTTCAAGTGGCACTTTGCTTCCAAGGAGACAATGACATCATGGTATTTTGCAAGAAGCAATAAGGCAGGGAGTATCACAGTTAAGGTAAGGAGAACCCAGAAGGGAATCCACAATGTTATATAATTTGCAGCTTCTTTGGGCTGACTTAAAAGTTATCATACATTGTAACTACTCATTTTCTGATCGTACAAAAATGAAGAATCTCTATAGCAATAAAAAAAGATTCAAAGAATATATGGCTTAATCAATATTAGCTGTTCTTGCATATGACAGTATGTACTAAAGACTTTTTTTTAATTCAAAATTCATGTCAACAGGAGAGCCACCAGAGAAAAGGAAGAAAAGAGCTGAATCCATACTTTTCACCTTGTAAACCAAAATAAACTCCAGATGGATCAATGATTTCATAAATGTACTAAAGATATGTGAAATATATTTTTTAAAAAACATATGAAAGTTTTTATGAACGGAAAAAGCTTAATTCAGAAAACATAATACACAAATCTGACTACATAAATCTAAATATTTCTGCACAGCAAAAACTATGGCAACAGGCTGGGTGCAGTAGCTCACACCTGTAATCCCAGCACTTTTGGAGGCTGAGGCAGGAAGACTGCTTGAGGCCAGGAGTTTGAAACCAGTCTGGGCAACAGACCAAGATCCGCCTCTGCAAAAAATTAAAAAATTAGCCAAGTCTGGCGGTGTGCACCTGCAATCCCAGCTACTTGGGAGGCAGAATGGGGAGGATCCCTTGAGCTCTGGAGTTTGAAGCTGCAGTGAGCTATGATGGTACCACTGCACTCCTGCCTGGGTGACAAAGGGAGACCATCTCTTAAAACAAAACCAACTTCTGCAAGAAAAGTCAAAATCTAAATGACAAACTAGGAAAAAAATATTTCCAACTTATAAAGGTTAATTTCCAGGGAATAAAAAGAATTCCCAGAGATCAATTTACAAAAAGATCAGCAAGGTAGTACAACAACGAGCAAAGGATATAAACACACAGTTCACAAGGAAGGAAATGTAAATGGCTTTATAGATATATTCAACTTTACCTCATAATGAGAGAAGTGAAATTTAAATGTATCATTGTGGCAAAAATAAAACTTGACAACTTTCTGCTGTTGCAATTGTGGGAAAAATAGTAAAGCAAATATCATTGGTGAGAACATAAACTGGTACAAATTCTAAAAGAAAAGCAATTGGGCAAAATTTAAAATTTAAAATACTTTGATCCAGTAATTCCACTTCTAGGAATTTATATTGTTTAACTGGTACAAAATACTGTATGTACAAATTTATACTTTGTAGTACTTTTGTTTTGATTTTATTTTTGAGACAGGGTCTCACTCTGTCACCCAGGCTGGAGTGCAATGGCACAATCTTGGCTCACTTGGTGTGCAGTGACATAATCTCAGTTCACTGCAACCTCTACCTCCTGGGTTCAAACGATTCTCCCGCCTCGGCCTCCCAAGTAGGTGGGATTACAGGCATGTGTCACCACGCTTGGCTAATTTTTGTATTTTTAGTAGAGACAAGGTTTTACCATGTTAGCCAGGCTCGTCTCAAACTGCTGACCTCAGGTGATTTACCCACCTCTGCCTCCCAAGTGCTGTGATTGCAGGTATGAGCTACTGGGGCCCAACCCCTACAGTACATTTTTAATAGCAAAGAGTTAGGAAATCCAAAGGTTCATCAGTAGTGCTGCTCAAAAATACTGTGGTGCATTTACAAACAAAGGGAAGCTTTTTATGGAATATGAAAAAATCTCAAAGATACACTGTCAAATGAAAAGCTGGTACAAAGCAGTGTGTACAGTATGCTTCACTTTCTGTAAAAATAAAAGAAAAAAATAAATGCATGAATATTTATAGGAGAGATCTGTAAGGATACACTTGAAATTGGTTGCACAGGCTGTCTTTGGTAGGGGAAATGGAGGGCTCCATGACAGGGAGGGGATCAAAACCTTTTCTTTTACACCCTTTGAATTTGTAACATGTTAATGCATTGTGAACTTAAAAAAAAATCAAATTTAAAACAAGTACAGAACCCATTAGTCATGTGAAATATATAAACACCTTACCATAAATGTACATTATATACATATACGTATTACACTCATGCACACACGAAAAAAGCAGTATAACTTTAAAATAACACTGTTTTGTTGTTTGGGTTTTTGTTTTGCTTTTATAAAATTCATCACTTTAATGAGTAAGGAACAGGGAGGGCAGCTCAGACATACCACTACAATGGGAACTCACGGTTGTCTACACATTTGAACACTTAAGCAAGCAGAATGACAAACTACACATTCTTTAACATTCCAAATGTCCTGAGTAGACAGAATTGTTTAGCACATACAGGGAACTTCTTTATTTAGGAGCTGGGAGCCTGCAATTAGGGGTGCACAGAGAAAAGTATATGATTTTCAACACAGATCTAAATATTAGATTGGTGCAAAAGTAATTTGAGATTTTTGCCATTTAAAAAAAAGAAAACAAACAAAAAACAAAACCTGCAAAAACCACAATTACTTTTGCACCAACCTAATATTTTTCACATTTAACAAGTTTTAAGTAGAAAATTGAAGTTCTGAATTTTCATATGTAGCTTTAACTTATTTTAAACATGTTTATTTACAATATGGATAGATAATGGGGCTATTAAGATTTTCTCATACTGTGAGGCACTGCAAAATATATATGTAAATTCAAGCTAATATAGCCATTTTATTGGTCTAATGTAACTAACTGAGTATTGATTTGGGAGTGAAGAGACAGCTTGTTAGCACCAAGCCACACCAATGGGGACAAGTGCACTTGCTTTTTATCCAGTGCGTGCAGGGCTGCTGCTTAGGACAGGACACCTGTCCGCATTGGGACAGGTGTGCACTGGGCCCTGGGCCAGCCTGAGGAGTACTTACGGTCTCCTCAATTCCATTTCAAAATTCATCACAAGGTCCAGGGTCAATAATTATTTCCAGAAAGAGCTGCAATGCGGGGCCACTCACAATGAGGTGTACATGCCAATGGCTCAAAGGGTAGGCAGCCCTCCAGACATCCCTCTGGGAAAAGGCCTGAAGTCAGCCAGTGACTCTGGGGCCCCTGGCTTACCCTTTGATGTTTGCTGTTCCCCAAGTAGTCCCACTCACAGTGATGGCCCACTCATAACCTCAACCACCTTGACACTGATCTCTGTAGTTACAACTCTTCTTCTTGTATTTTCAGAATTACCTGCCCACTCCAATGAGTGGCTTCATGAATCGGATGAGGTCTGTCTCTAAGACTTGGGAGACTTTTGCAGGGGGCTTGCAGTCCTTGGACACAGGGAGCCTTTGCAGGGAGCACCACCAGCTCATCTTAACAGGAAGTCGCTGGTTCTTCGACTTGGACCTGCAGGGAGCTGAGCTCTGTGGCTCTTCCTCCTCTTAGAAGGAGTGGATCTAAATAGGGACCTAAAAACTGCTCCTAGCTCCTGCGCCACCTCCATCTCTCTCCCTGTTTGGTAAGACATTCATGAGGCTTTCCTCGGCCCTCCTGTGCAATTCCATGAGGTATGGGCCAGGTGTTAGTTGCACTAACACTCTAACACCTGAAGGTATTATAATGATGATCTAATGGTGGGTATCATGACAAAAGTCTGGCTCTCGGGGCCCTCATCTTTCTGCTTTTATACTCTGATTCTTTAAGTTAACATAATTTTAATATAATAGTAGAGGCTCAGATTTCTTTTTTCTCTCTCAGGTCAGAGGTGATGAAACATGCTGATGATATCTCCTATTTGTCTTGGAGCCTCTTCTATACTGAAGGCCAGGTGAACACACGCCATTGACACATGCTCTGTGGAATGCTTCATAAAGGACTTGGTATAAAGAACCGATGGAACACCACCTATTCGACAGCCACGGCCATCAGCTGCAGGCAGAGATCCATGCTGGTGTCAAAGTTCCTTGCTGTGGCTGGTGTGAAATGGAGGTGGTTGTCAGGGAGGAGGCACCATGCAGTATAACGTGTCTGCAGTGGGCACCCTGTGTCACCTTGGAGGTTCTCCTGGAGGACCCACTGCTGCTGCTGCTGCTACTCCTGGGACCTCTGGCCTTGGGACCTGGCCAATAAAGCATTGTTTTGGGGGGAAGTTCTGTACCTCCTGCTTTTCAATGGCACAGTTGGCTGCAAATCAAAATTCATTGTAGGGAGATTTAATTTTTATAAATAAATTTTGTATTCAAAGTAAAGTCCAAAAATATGAGCGAGTGATTGAATTCAATAATAATATTTTTGTTAGATACTGGTTTTGACCAAAGTAATGAGGCTTAGTTTTCTATGCAATATGGTTTGGTTGTGTTCCCACCCAAATCTCATCTTGAATTCCCACATGTTGTGGGAGGGACCTGGTGAGAGGTAATTGAATCATGGGGGCAGGTCTTTCCTGTGCTGTTATCATGATAGTGAATAAGTCTCACGAGATCTGATGGTTATTACAAGGGGAGATTTCCTGCACAAGCTCTCTTTGCCTGCTGGCATCCACATAAAACATGACTTGCTCCTCCTCACTTTCTGCCATGATTGTGAGGCTTCCCCAGTCATGTGGAATTATAAGTCCAATAAACCTCTTTCTTCTGTAAATTGCTCAGTATCATGTACGTCTTTATCAGCAGTGTGAAAACAGACTAATACATTAAATAATACATTAAATTGGTACCAGTAGAGTGGGGCGTTGCTGAAAAGATACCTGAAAATGTGGAAGCAACTTTGGAACTGCATAGTAGGCAGAGGTTGAAACAGTTTGGAGGGCTCAGAAGAAGACAGGAAAATGTGGGAAAGTTTGGAACTTCTAGAGACTTGTTGAAGGGCTTTGACCAAAGCCCGATAGCGATATGAACAATAAGGTCCAGGCTGAGGTGGTCTCAGATGGAGACGAGGAACACGTTGGGAACTGTAGCAAAGGTGATTCTTGTTATGTTTAACAAAGAGACTGGCAGCATTTTGCCCCTGCCCTAGAGATTTGTGGAACTTTGAACTTGAGAGAGATGCTTTAGGGTATCTAGTGGAAGAAATTTCTAAGTAGCAAAGCGTTTAAGAGATGACTTGGGTGCTGTTAGAGGCATTTAGTTTTATAAGGGAAGCAGAGAATAAAAGTTCAGAACATTTGCAGTCTGACAATGTGATATAAAAGAAAAACCTATTTTCTGAGGAGAATTTGAAGCTGACTGCAGAAATTTGCATAAGCAAGGAGGAGCCGAATACTAATCGCTAAGATAATGGGAAAAATGTCTCCAGGGCATGTCAGAAGTCTTCACGGCAGCCCCTCCCACCACAGGCCCAGGGGCCTAGGAGAAAATGGTTTCGTGGGCCAGGGCCAGGATCCCTGTGCTGTGTGCAGTCTAGGACTTGGTGCCCTGTGTCACAGCCACTCCAGCCATAACTAAAAGGGACCAAGGTACAGCTTGGGCTATTGCTTCAGAGGATGAAAGCCCCAAGTCTTGGCAGCTTCCACGCAGTGTTGAGCCTGTGGGTACACAGAAGTCAAGAACTGAAGTTTGGGCCGGTGTGGTGGCTCACACCTGTAATCCTAGCACTTTGGGAAGCTGAGGCAGGTCGATCACCGGAGGTCAGGAGTTCGAGACCAGCCTGGCCAACTGGCGAAACCCTGTCTCTACTAAAAATACTTAAAATTAGGTGGGCACGGTGGCACATGCCTGCAATCCCAGCTACTCGGGAGGCCAAGGCAGGAGAATCACTTGACCCAAGAAGGAAAAGGTTGCAGTAAGCCAAGATTGCACTACTGTACTCCAGCCTGGACAACAGAGCAGAACTCTGTCTGGGAGGAGAAAAAAAAAAAGAAAAAAAAGAATTGAGGTTTGGGAACCTCTACCTAGACTTCAGAAGATGTATGAAAACGCCTGGATGCCCAGGCAAAAGTTTGCTATGGGGTAGGGCCTTCATGGAGAACCTCTGCTAGGGCAGTGCAGAAGGAAAATGTGGGGTCAGAGCCCCCACACAGACTCCCTACTGGGGCACCACCTAGTGGAGCTGTGAGAAGAGGGCCACTGTCCTCCAGACCCCAGAATGTTAGATCCACTGACAGCTTGCACCACACACCTGGAAAAGCTGCAAACACTCAATGCCAGCCTGTGAAAGCAGCCAGGAGGGAGGCTGTACCCTGCACAGCTATAGGGGTGGAGCTGCCCAAGACAATGGGAACCCATCTCTTGCATCAGTGTGACCTGGATGTGAGACATGGAGTCAAAGGAGATGATTTTGGACCTTTAAGATTTGACAGCCATGCTGGATTTCAGACTTGCGTGGGGCCTGTAGCCCCTTTGTTTTGGCCAATGTCTCCCATTTGGAATGGCTGTATTTACCCGATGCCTGTACCTCCATTATATCTAGGAAGTAAGTAACTTGCTTTTGATTTTACAGGCTCATAGGCAGAAGGGACTTGCCTTGTCTTGGATGAGACTTTGGACTGTGGACTTCTGAGTTAATGCTGAAATGAGTTAAGACTTTGTGGGACTGTTAGGAAGGCATGATTGGTTTTGAAATGTGAGGACATAAGATTCGGGAGAGGCCGGGGTGGAATGATATGGTTTGGCTCTGTCCCCACCCAAATCTCATCTTGAATTCCCACGTGTTATGGGAGGGACCTGGTGGGAGGTAATTCAATCATGTGGACAGGTCTTTCCTGTGCTGTTCTCATGACAGTGAGTTAAGTCTCACGAGATCTTATGGTTATTATAAGGGGGAGTTTTCCTGCACAAGCTGTCTCTTTGGGTGCTGCTATCCATGTAAGACGTGACTTACTCCTCCTTGCCTTCTGCCATGATTGTGAGGCTTCCCCAGCCACATGGAACTGTAAGTTCAATTAAACCTCTTTCTTTTGTTAATTGTCCAGTCTTGGATATATCTTTATCAGTAGCTTGAAAATGCACTAATACACTATGTGACTCAAGATATTTCTAAAGGCAATTACAAAACAGGAATTTCAAAAACATTCTGTGAATCGGCTGCATTACTGGAATAAACAAATTACCTGCCAAGGTGACTGCTTTGAAGACTAACATGAATTTGGATGTGTTAGATCTCTTTGTTATACAGTCACACCTGGAAGAATGTTTCAGTGAGCCTAGCTTTTGCAGCAGAATAAATGAATACCACTCACTTCATACATAATTATAGACCAGAATGAAATGAGAAAATAAATAAGACCAGAGGATAGAAAATACAGTGTAGTACTATCCACTGATATTGTGATAATACTAAAATCCACAATGAAATGACTAAGCACAGAACAATTTAAGGTGATCTTCTGCGGAATACCCTCATTAGCATTTAAACAATTATCAACAAGAATAATGAAAAACTATATTAAACAGTTGAGAAAAAACAAATCATATGTTATTTTGGATTTGCTTCAAAATGATAGTGCGGGAAAGGCATAAATGAACTGGTCTTAAGTGCATATTATTGAAGCAGGTGGATCAGTATATCTGTCTGCTTTTGTTCACGCTTAAAATTTTCCACAACAGAAGACAGAAAATGAGAAAAAGTAATTATAGAAATACACAGTTTTAGAAAATGCGCATATCTTAGGGCTACATTGATGTTAAGAATAAATAGATTTTTCCCTTCCAATCCAAAATACTGACACTATCAATCTAGAGAAGTAGATTTTTAATAAAAAGGAATTAATCTGGTTAATCTGGTTAATTAATTCCTTAAATAAAAAGGAACTAATCTGGCAAAAAAAAGTTATATGCCAGCTGATGGTTCTTGGCAATGCTGAGAAAACCAGGTTAATTTGCAATTGGTAGCTACTGGTTGGGAAACAGTTTTATCTCTATAAACTATTTATATTAATATACCTAAGTGAGTAGAGCTACAACCATCATGTGATTATCTTTAATGTTAACAGAATATGTGGAAAGACTTAATATATTACAGGTTGCCTTCAAACTCAACTAAATGTAAATATGTAATCTACATATATCTAAGAGGTAATTATGTTTTCTTGGCATTTTTGTGAATACTGGTTCAAGTAGGGCAGTAAAATACATATAAGCTCATGGGTTTTATACATGGAATTTAATGAACTTTACATGAAACTAAAGCTGCCGAACAGCCATACTGGAATGCCCTCTCAGATTTTGGATTTATAGAGTCATCTACACTCTTTACTCCTGAAGATCAGGGTGAAGATGCAGTCAGACGCCTGGAGCACAGGATTCAGCTGGGATCACACTTTTGATCTTGGTTTCACTGGCAACGTGAAACCAAGTGGATGAGGTTGAGCAAATGCTCAAAGTTGTGCAAAGTTGTATGCCTTCAGCTAACTCTACTCAAATGTGCTAAATTTTACCTGCTTCATCTGCTCTTGCCTAACACCACAAGAAATTTACTGGAAGAAATTCTAGGTTGAAAAATATTAAATGAAAAAGAGAAATATCAAGATAAAATGACTGAAATTGCAAGGCTATCTTGTGATCTAAAAAGCAGATAGTCTTTAAAGTTCTTTAAAGTCCACAGGATGTAATGTAACCAGTACTGTTTCATAATCAGGCTGATGTAGGTTTCAACTCTCACATCTACTCGTTTTATAATTTTGGGCAAACTGCTTATTAGCTTCTTAGCCTGAATTTCACCATCTTTAAAATGGCCATGTCAAATATGTTATGAGGATTAAGTGAGAGCACCAGAACTAACACTCAGTGTGGGCTTACTATGTGCAGACACTATTCAAAGCACTATACAAACAGAGCTCATCTAATCTTCAAAACCTCCTGATGATGCAACTATTATAATCTACGTTCTTCCAGATGAGGACATGCAGGCAGAGAGTTAAGTAACTTGCTCAACAGCACCAGAAGAATGAAAATCTAAACTTGGTTGCTTAGTATCCAAAGCCCACATCTTTGATCACTCCACATAACCCTGGACACAGTGGTAGCTCAGGAACATTAGTTCTTTCATTTTTGAAAATGAAACATTTTGAAAATGAAACATTTGAAAAGAAACATTAGTTCTTTCATTTTTGCAGGCCTACAGGTAATTAATTATTTTATAGATGGAGAATCCAAGTATATATTTAAAATAAAGCTTGAGGCTGGGCACGGTGGCTGACACCTGTAATCCCAGCACTTTGGGAGGCTGAGGTGGGTGAATCACCTGGGGTCAGGAGTTTAAGACTAGCCTGGCGACATAGTAAAACCCCATCTCTGCTAAAAATACAAAAAATTAGCCAGGTGTGGTGGTGCGTGCCTGTAGTCCCAGCTACTCAGGAGGCTGAGGCAGGAGAATGACTTTAATCTGGGAGGTGGAGGTTGCAGTGAGTCGAGATTGCGCCACTACACTCCAGCCTGGGTGACAGAATGAAACTCCATCTCAACAAATAAACAAACAACTCACTTTACTGTAATGGTAGTGAAAGCCTTTCCTATTGTTATGTTTTAAAATCATTACTATCTAAGTTTATATGTAATTATAAGTGGAAATGTACAAGCAACTTATGACAAAGCTGACACTTCTTATTTGGAGTTACCTAGTTTAGAATATCGAATTTTCCAAAAGGGTGTTTTACAGAAAGAACTTACTAAACTGGATAAAATGACATCCTCTCTTTCCAGCACCAATAAAAGTTATGAAACAACCTTTATCGAAAGTAGAATATTTTGAATGACCTGAGTGAACAAATACCAATTTTTAACATTTCCTTCCAATATTAAGAAAAATATGGAGAAGGCAATTTCTTGTTAGGAGTAACTGAGTTATTTTAGAGGATATGTATATCACTTCTACACTAATGAACAATATTTAAAATTAACAGAATTATGTTAATGTTACAGAAAAGCAGATATAGTCAAAATTTTAACTACTTCTCAAAGGATTAAATAAGAGGGAATATATACAATATTAAACTTGAATTATCCACTAATAGAAAGATGCTTTGGTACATTTAAAAATGTTAAAAATTATGAATGAACTCCCATTCACAATCGCTTCAAAGAGAATAAAATACCTAGGAATCCAACTTACAAGGGATGTAAAGGACCTCTTCAAGGAGAACTACAAACCACTGCTCAGTGAAATAAAAGAGGACACAAACAAATGGAAGAACATACCATGCTCATGGATAGGAAGAACAATATTGTGAAAATGGCCATACTGCCCAAGGTAATTTATAGATTCAATGCCATTCCCACCAAGCTACCAATGACTTTCTTCACAGAATTGGAAAAAACTGCTTTAAAGTTCATATGGAACCAAAAAAGAGCCCGCATTGCCAAGACAATCCTAAGTCAAAAGAACAAAGCTGGAGGCATCACGCTACCTGACTTCAAACTATACTACAAGGCTACAGTAACAAAAACAGCATGGTACTGATACCAAAACAGAGATACAGACCAATGGTACAGAACAGAGTCCTCAGAAATAATACCACACAACTACAGCCATCTGATCTTTGACAAACCTGACAAAAACAAGAAATGGGGAAAGGATTCCCTATTTAATAAATGGTGCTGGGAAAATTGATTACCCATAAGTAGAAAGCTGAAACTGGATCCTTTCCTTACTCCTTATACAAAAATTAATTCAAGATGGATTAGAGACTTAAATGTTAGACCTAATACCATAAAAACCCTAGAAGAAAACCTAGGTAATACCATTCAGGACATAGGCATGGGCAAGGACTTCATGTCTAAAACACCAAAAGCAATGGCAACAAAAGCCAAAATTGACAAATGGGATCTAATTAAACTAAAGAGCTTCTGCACAGCAAAAGAAACTACTATCAGAATGAACAGGCAACCTACAGAATGGGAGAGCATTTTTTGCAATCTACTCATCTGACAAAGGGCTAATATCCAGAACCTACAAAGAACTCAAAGAAATTTACAAGAAAAAAACAACCCCATCAAAAAGTGGGCAAAGGATATGAACAGACATTTCTCAAAAGAAGACATTCATACAGCCAACAGACACATGAAAAAATGCTCATCATCACTGGCCATCAGAGAAATGCAAACCAAAACCACAATGAGATACCATCTCACACCAGTTAGAATGGTGATCATTAAAAAGTCAGGAAACAACAGGTGCTGGAGAGGATGTGGAGAAATAGGAACACTTTTACACTGTTGGTAGGACTGTAAACTAGTTCAACCATTGTGGAAAACAGTATGGCGATTCCTCAAGGATCTAGAACTAGAAATACCATATGACCCAGCCATCCCATTACTGGGTATATACCCAAAGGATTATAAATCATGCTGCTATTAGGACACATGAACATGTATGTTTACTGCAGCACTATTCACAATAGCAAAGACTTGGAATCAACCAAAATGTCCATCAGTGACAGACTGGATTAAGAAAATGTGGCATGGCCGGGCGCGGTGGCTCAAGCCTGTAATCCCAGCACTTTGGGAGGCCGAGGCGGGCGGATCACGAGGTCAGGAGATCGAGACCATCCTGGCTAACATGGTGAAACCCCGTCTCTACTAAAAATACAAAAAACTAGCCGGGCGTGGTGGCGGGCGCCTGTAGTCCCAGCTACTCGGAGGCTGAGGCAGGAGAATGGCCTGAACCTGGGAGGCGGAGCTTGCAGTGAGCCGAGATCGCGCCACTGCACTCCAGCCTGGGTGACACAGCGCGAGACTCCGTCTCAAAAAAAAAAAAAAAAAANCCATAAAAAAGGATGAGTTCATGACCTTTGTAGGGACATGGATGCAGCTGGAAATCATCATTCTTAGCAAACTATTGCAAGAACAGAAAACCAAACACCGCATGTTCTCACTCAGAGGTGGGAATTGAACAATGAGATCACTTGGACACGGGAAGCGGAACATCACACACCGGGGCCCATTGTGGGGTGGGGGGAGGGGGGAAGGGGGAGGGATGGCATTGGGAGTTATACCTGATGTAAATGACGAGTTGATGGGTGCTGATGAGTTGATGGGTGCAGCACACCAACATGGCACATGTATACATATGTAACAAACCTGCACGTTGTGCACATACACCCTAGAACTTAAAGTATAATAATAAAAAAAAGAAGTTTAAAAAAATGTTAAAAATTACTTGTATGTAGGTGTCAAAATGTATGACACTCCAAGCAATGGGCGTGTGGTGTCTCATCAGTTGTCACAAGAACCAAACAGCTGCCTGTCATTAACCCTAGGTGTTGTGAGATTTACTGAAAATTTTTACAAAATCTTCACTTCAGTGAAATAAATTCCCTGTTGAAAAATATTTAAATGATGTTATTCGACTTCAAAGTATATTGAAAATATGGCTTCATCATCAAATACATGAGTAATATGAAAAAAAAAAATGTAATGACCTATAAATTCTCAGTGTTTCTAAAGTTACCAACATTAAAAGAAACTATTTCCTGAAATTTCATTTGCCCACCAACTCATGATGAATTATAGAAATATCAAAATAAATTTGGACTCTCCAAGATGAAAATATACATTCACAAAGGGGAGGAATTTTAAGGTTAAAACCAACAAAAAAACTCATAAAGTAGTGAAGTTAAACCTACAACACGCTGTTTTTAATGATGCCAAAATTAAATATATTAAAGTGCTTGGTAGCATAGTTTTCTAACATTCGGTGCAGATTTTTAAAATGTTCACTTTATAGCCTGCATACAGACTTATTAGAATAATCGTAAGAAACATAGAAGGAAATTTCTACTGCTTGGGCATGTTTCAGTAGCGTCTTTTAGTAGCTCTGTAAAGTACGTAAGTAGTGGCAGAAGGTGGCAGTACTGAGCTAGAAAAACCTCAGAGGGCTTCAGGACCTGTAGCTGAAACCTGAGGTAGTCCAAAGCCCACACTCTCGAATTGATCATTAGACTTTATTATAGATAAATAATGTAAAACTCTGGCAAACCTAATCTATAAACTACATGTTTCTAAAATAACTAAAGTTTCTCCATCAAAAATCAGGAATATTCAATAGATTTCAAGAAATATCTACTTTACAGCATTGTTATCCTACCAGCTCAGCAATATACTATACACACACACACACACACAAATATATATATATAAATAAAAGATAGTGAAATGTGTCTTACAAAACAATAAAATGCAAACCTTTTAAAGGGATCAATGAGGCGGAAAGTTCCATAGAGCTTACCATTCATCAGGAGAGCAGCCATAATCCTCAGGTTCAGGGACATGGCTTCAGAAAGCAAGAAGAGAGGCAGAAAGAGAGGAAAAATAATCACAGAAAGGCTGGAAACATAAAACCACGAAGAAGGGAAGTATAAAAAGATGGATCACTGAAAAGTTAACAAAATGAACTTTTAGTTGAATCTGAAAGAATGGCAGTTAGTACAGTAAATAGAACATAATGATTCATGGTAGCTAAGCAGGTTTACAAAGTTATCCTGTAACTGTATAGCCAATTTGCCTCTTCACTACAACATTTACTTATTTTATCTACAAAATTCACAATTCAGTAGGAATTATTTGAACTTAGCAGTTTAAATACATGCTAAAGCCAATGAAAAATTAATCATGTGTTATATAATCAGAATAAAATGTTTTAAGGTAACAAACATGCTAATATCTTGAAACAAACTATCACACTAATAAAATTTGTTAAATACATTTTGGAAGTAACTTTGGCTACCATGAGATGATGATTACTTCAAAAGGCACATTAAAGTAAAAGTTACCTGCATTTCTATAATTAAATGGAACCTTAGTTTAAGAGATTAAATGATATTCAAAAATTTTCACTTAAACTGTAATTCACTCATTAAAACACTCTTTATCTCAAAGAGAAAACATATTCATCAGTATCTTCTTTAATTTCATCAACTCGCTCATCTGAACACTAGGAAAGTCTGATAGATGTATTTCATTTCAGCCAGTCACGTATTCAACTGGAAGGGTCCCATAATACATGACAGATCAGATTTTCTTATTTTCCCTTTCTTTCATAATATAATCATTCGATACTTTTCCTGTAAATTTACTAGACATAGAGTTTTAAAATGCAGAGTTCAGTACAAATGAAAAGTCACTGTTATTTTTGACAAATATACAATAAACTTTGTTAAAAACTCATGGGATCCTTTCACTCCCTAAAAGTTCAACCTTTCATCAACCCAGCCAAGGCAGGGACTTCATCATTCCAAGACACCTCTTCCACTACCAAAACATTAATTTGCTTCCAGTGCAGTATCCACTATATCACTCCAATCACAATGGAGGTGGTCCCTTTTAACTCACTATTCTCTCTCCTACCAAAGGGCTTTTGTGCCTGTTAACGAAGAAGGGCTAATCAAGCCCTTTGCAGGCTGGACTCCAAGAAAAGGAGTTGGCATGCTGCAAAGCTCTGTGGAAACTGGCTGCAACTCCATGTTTAAAGCAATCACTTCTGATCAACCTCAAGGCTTGGACCCTAGCCCATGGACTGTGCCAGGGAAAGGCCTGGTACTACCCAAGCAACACTGAGCATGGTCCTGCCAAGCTGCATAGCCCCGATCTCATACCAGGACATGGGATAAAATTTCCCAAGTCATGTAGCTTAAAAGTTCCAGAGCTCAAGTGTCAGAGACCCTCTCCCCAACTCTGGCTCAGCCCTGGAAGAATTCTGAGCACTACCTAGAGCCCAGTGAGCAGTAGGTGCCCCGCACACCTGCCACTGATCCTATATGCAAGTTTCCCTCTGACTGCCGCTCCAGAAGCTCTGGTGTCTACGTGGTATCTGGCTTTTTGCCTTTGCATGTGCCTGTGCTGTAATATCTACCTGGTAAGTTCCTCAATCAAATTCATTCTTAGATCTCAACTCCAGAATCACTTTCTTAGGCATATTTCCCTGCCTTCCCTGTTTAGATCAAACCACCCATCATAGCCTCACATAGACTTCTATACTGTGTTAGGACTTTATATTTGTCTATATGATTACTTAATTAGCATCCACTAACTACCAAATAGACTATACACTTTAGGCAGGAGGAAATCATGTGAACTTTTGCCTATTTTGCCTCCATTATCTGTCAAAGTGTCACATGCATCAACACTTCACATATGCAGTAAATAAATGAATGGGGTTGACTGGCATTCATCACAAGTCATGGTGAGCAGTAAGATAAACATGGTTGTAACAAGATCTTGGGGGTATTATAATTGTGAAATTTCCGTGGTGAATCTCTTCTCGGGGTTAAAGTAGCAGCCAATCCTTTCGGCAAATATATAGCTAAACCAAATACTGTCAAGTAAAGTTATTCACATAGTATATTCATATATAAAGATTGCTTTTAAAAACTTATTTTTCATTTAAAGGGAAAATGCAAATGATGTTAATATGAATTAAATGCTTTGTCCACACACACAAAGCATTATTTAGCTTGCTTAACAGAGTTTCTTTTTATAGACTGTACGTTGTTAAGCCTCATCCAACTTATTCTAAAAGTAAGGTCTAAATTTTTTTTACAAAAATGGCACTTAGGGTTGTATCCCAGAATCTTTACTCTATTGAGATTTGTAGCCACTGAACAGAGAAACTGCTTACCTATTCCGGGTATTCAAGTAATTACTATAAAACTGACTTATTCCCTACAAGAAGCAATTAGCTGAAATGATATTTTAATAACTAATATTTACAGTAAAATATCTAGTTTGTCATAAATTTACAAATGATGTCACAATTACTTACATTTTACTGTAATTGTCCCATAAAAAGATCTAATGAAATAATCTAATAATTTTAAGCACACAGTGCATTCCTAACTAAAAGTTGATTTCTACAAGATAATCATCATTGGCAACTACGTACAAATCTTTTTTATTTTATTGCCCATCACGAATCCAATTTGGAGCAAAGGTTCAGGGAAATGAAAGAAAATTTATTAAAATTAAATTCTGATATACTGTTTTAAGTGTTAATTATAATTTTCTTACAAATGTATAGAATACACAGAACTAGCTAGGAATTATACTATCAGGAAACTTCAAGCCTTATTTTTCTAATTGAAAAGACACAACAGAACTCACTTGAGCCCTATCAGGGGTGAAACTGAGCTGCACCTGATGTTTTGGCAACATTGAGGCAAAATCAGCTCTGCACTTGTAACTCCAAATGCTTTTATCAGGATATGAAATTTTGTGTTACTCTCTGGTTTTGCCACCTTCCTGGGGGGATTAACAACTTGGTTTCTTCCACTGGGATTAGAAGTTCTCATACATAATATTTCCCACATCAAGCAATTGTTAAATGCTGCTCTGGGGAAAATGGGATAGCAAAACCAGGTGATTTCCCCCGTCTAGATTCCCATAAGCCAAGAGTGCCCAGAGGAAATCCACACGGAAAAGTGCTTGACAGTAATTTCTCTCACCCCTTCATATCTAACCATGGAGACTGGCTGTAATTAAGTAACAGTGTTATGTTCCCTGCTGTAAACATGTGGTCAAGTCAGAAGTCATGGTTTCTCCAAAACCTTCAGACATCAACAACTCTCTACGATGCTAACAATCCAATAACCCACCAGGATGTGTTTGGGAAGGGACACTGATAAAAACTCAAGGTTAAGGATGCCTAAAAGCACATACACAAACATGATCACTGGCAGCAGTTTAACTAGCTTTACTCTACATGGTTTCTGGTATTCTTGAAAATATGATACCATAACCAAAGAGGAAACAGATTTCGGCTTATGCAGTTAAAATTTGCAAACAGTTTTTTATTTCTAAATATTATGTTAGATTTCTTTTTTTTTTTTTTTTTTTTTTTTTTT